>NC_140414.1:150160485-150161704 GCF_965140295.1 Lepidochelys olivacea
GTTAAAGTTAAGTTAAAGTTAAAGTTAAAGTTAAAGTTAACGTTAAAGTTAAAGTTAAAGTTAAAGTTAAAGTTAAAGTTAAAGTTAAAGTTACAGTTAAAGTTAAAGTTAAAGTTAAAGTTCAAGTTAAAGTTAAAGTTCAAAGTTAAAGTTACAGTTAAAGTTAAAGTTAAAGTTAAAGTTAAAGTTAAAGTTAAAGTTAAAGTTAAAGTTAAAGTTAAAGTTAAAGTTAACGTAAGTTAAAGTTAAAGTTACAAGTTAAAGTTAAAGTTAAAGTTAAAGTTAAAGTTAAAGTTAAAGTTCAAGTTAAAGTTAAAGTTAAGTTAAAGTTAAAGTTAAAGTTAAAGTTAAAGTTAAAGTTAAAGTTAAAGTTAAAGTTAAAGTTAAAGTTAAAGTTAAAGTTAAAGTTAAAGTTAAAGTTAACGTTACAGTTAAAGTTAAAGTTAAAGTTAAAGTTAAAGTAAAGTTAAAGTTAAAGTTAAAGTTAAAGTTAAAGTTAAAGTTACAAGTTAAAGTTAAAGTTAAAGTTAAAGTTACAAGTTAAAGTTAAAGTTAAAGTTAAAGTTAAAGTTAAAGTTAAAGTTAAAGTTAAAGTTAAAGTTAAAGTTAAAGTTAAACGTTAAAGTTAAAGTTAAAGTTAAAGTTAAAGTTAAAGTTCAAGTTAAAGTTAAAGTTAAAGTTAAGTTCAAGTTAACGTTAAAGTTAAAGTTAAAGTTAAAGTTAAAGTTAAAGTTAAAGTTAAAGTAAAGTTAACGTTAAAGTTAAAGTTAAAGTTAAAGTTACAGTTAACGTTAAAGTTAAAGTTAAAGTTACGTTAAAGTTAAAGTTAACGTTAAAGTTACAAGTTAAAGTTAAAGTTAAAGTTAAAGTTAAAGTTAAAGTTAACGTTAAAGTTAAAGTAAGTTAAAGTTAAAGTTAAAGTTAAAGTTAAAGTTAACGTTAAAGTTAAAGTTAAAGTTCAAGTTAACGTTAAAGTTAAAGTTAAAGTTAAAGTTAAAGTTAAAGTTAAAGTTAAAGTTAAAGTTAAAGTTAAAGTTAAAGTTAAAGTTAAAGTTAAAGTTAAAGTTAACGTTAAAGTTAAAGTTAAAGTTAAAGTTAAAGTTAAAGTTAAAGTTAAAGTTAAAGTTAAAGTTAAAGTTAAAGTTAAAGTTAAAGTTAAAGTTAACAGTTAAAGTTAAAGTTAAAGTTAACGTTAAAGTTAAAGTTAAAGTTAAAGTTA